>NC_056726.1:1966318761-1966336261 GCF_019279795.1 Protopterus annectens
TGCCTGTCAGCCTGGGATGATATGCTCGACAAGCCACGATGCTTCGTTAGGGACGGCTTAAACCTGTCACCCCTGGGCTTTCGGATATTGGCAAAGGCTCTTGCTACCCCCATAGTGCCTTTTTTAGGCAAGGCTCAAAAGACAAACCCACCTCCATAGGTATCACAAGGGATAAGAAACTAAGAGTAATGCTACTCAATGCCAGAAGTCTAAACCTCAAGATGCACGCACTTGAAACTCTCCTTAGCATGGAGAACATCGATATCTGTGCAGTAACAGAAACCTGGTTCAGGGCTCCCGAGAGCACCCCAGCACTACCAGGTTATACCCCATACCATGCTTTTCGGCCCCAAAACTTGGACCGAACCACAAAAGGAGGGGGAGTATCGATATTCATCAAAGATACCCACACCTCCAGGTTGGTGGCAAAGCACTAAGCATCAGAGACTAGCCATGTGCAACTAACAGTGGGTAAAACTGCCTTCCAGTTTATAGCCTGCTACAGACCACCCTCCCAAACCCAGGAACCCCACTCGGCCTTCCTGAGAACACTGGAAAATATGAAGGTCTCTCCAAACACCATTATATTGGGCAACTTCAACTACCCAAACATAGACTGGGAGCATTACTCTAGCTCCAACACCCTAGCCCAAAGGTTCCTAGAATTCATAAACTCAAATGCTATGGAACAACTTGTTACACTCCCACAAGAGGGGAAAACATACTGGACCTGATCATCACCAACATGGGGACTCTATGCTCCAGACCCTCACTGGTAAGATCATAAACTGATCTCACTGGATATTCACATCCCGACCCCACCCCCTGCCCAGAAAACCACAGTGAAAAACTTCTCTAAAGCAAATTTCACACTCAAAACCGAGGTGGAATCCTTCAAAGCCCCAGCGCCTGTGGAAAATGCGGCCCAGACCGCAGAATCCTTTATAAATGCTTTCTATGAACACCTTCAGGAATGCATGAATCATGCAATCCCAAATAAAACCAAGACCCAATCCTCCAAAGGCAGGTTGGTGGTCCTCAGCCATAAACAAACTATACAATAAAAGGAGGAAGCTACTACATGATACAGCAAAATCCCAAAAAGGGAAGGCATCTCTGATCAGTATTAGCAAAAAACTAAGGGCACTCATAAAATCGTCTAAGGCCAGCTTCGAGAGAAAAATTGCACAGGACACTAAGGATAATCACAAGGCGTTCTTTAGTTATGTTAGGAACCTGGGTGGGAATTCCCAGATATGCTCAGAATTAGTCCAAAATGACAAAAAATACACCGAACCCACAGACATTGCCAACATCATAGCTGACAGGTTCAGCGCAAACATCTCCCCCCCTCCCCACCAAAAGGGCAAATATCTATCCCAGCAGAGTGCTGCCCCCCTGACATCTCAGATACTCAGGTAAGAGCCGCCCTCTCCAAAGCAAAAAACACAGCATCAATGGGACCAGACGGTATCCCGGGCTGCATCCTACATGAACTCCAAGAAGAGCTAAATCCAAACATAAAACTACTGTTCAATCTCAGCATTACTACAGGATATGTACCCAAAGAGTGGCGTACAGCAACAGTGGTCCCTCTCCACAAAGGTGGTGCCTCAACAGACCCTGGAAACTATCGCCCCATAAGCCTGACTAGCTTGGTCTGCAAAGCTATGGAAAGGATCGTCATGGACCTCATAAATAAAGATATTGGGACCTACAGACACTGGATCCTACCCAGTTCGGCTTTGTTAAGGGCAGATCCTGCCTCTTAAACCTGGTCGACTTCTTTGAAACAGTCACCAAGGCCATTGACGAAGGGAAGGTGGTCCACACAGCCTACCTGGACCTCGCAAAAGCCTTCGATACAATACCCCACTCGGGCATTATAGATAAGCTCACCAGCTTAAATATAAACCCCTATGTCACTAGATGGGTTGCAAACTGGCTCAAGGACAGAACCCACATGGTTAGTATTGCTGGAGCCATGTCAGACTCCAAACCAGTTACAAGTAGAGTCCCACAAGGCTCAGTCCTGGGACCTCTCTTGTTCGGTATATATTTCTCGGAGGTACAGGCCAACACAGAAGGACTGTGGCTGACCAAGTTCGCAGATGACTGCAAACTGGGTGCCATAATCGACTCTCCAGCCGACACAAGCATCCTCCAAAAGGGCCTCATAGAAACAGACAACTGATGCCAGAGCCATGGCCTCAAGCTAAACGCCAAAAAGTGTATAGTCATCCCCTTTTGCAAAAACAAAGTGCCCACAAATTACCACATAGGTGGTAATCCATTAAGTACAGAAGAAGTAATTAGGGACCTGGGGACCCAAGTTGATAGCAATCTCTCATTTGACAACCACGTGGCCAAAGTGGTTAGAAAAACATTTTATATAGCCCACCTAATCATGAAGGGATTCACATCTAGATTAGGGGAGGTCATCGTGCCTCTTTACTCATCCTTCATCAGGCCCATAATTGAGTACAATGCCCCTTTTGGGATGTACCTTACCAAATACCTGCAGCAACTGGAAAGACCCCAAAAGTACCTCACCAAGAGGATCAAAGGGCTCAAACAGATGCCATATGCTGACCGGTTAAAGAAACTCCAGCTCTACTCAGTGGCATACCGCCTGCTCAGAGGTGACCTGTGCCTGACGTATAAAGCCATGTCCAACCCGGAATTAAGGGACATGCTGCACCTCAAAAAATCCAAATCCCATCGAGCTACACGCCGAGACTTGAACCTCAGCACTGAAATAAATAGGACATGCTGGAGGGACAGATTTATAACCCAGAGGCTCCCTTCACTCTGGAATAAAATCCCAGTCCAGGTTAGGCAGAGTCCCTCATTGACTCTCTTCAAGGGGAATCTTGATGAGTGGATGGGAGATCGTAGGTTTACCCCGGGTATCACTTCTGTGTCACTGTTAGACAGAGGCACAGTATACTAACCTCGAAAAAGGGCATAGCAAAATTAATTTAAAATGGGTGGCGAAAGCCAAACACACTCTGGCTAGGCTTATAAATGCCCTAGGGCAGATAGCCTAGTATGAACCTATGATTCTTAGAGTCTTAATGTGAAGGATGCGTTTAAGAAACTGGCCTCAAATGTAGGGGCTAAAAGAGGAGTCAAAGGCAGACAAGCAGAATTAGCTGATCGGTGGGCCTTAACAGAAAAATATGCCAACCCAGCATTGAGCAAGTCACACAGATAGAGAACCAAAGGAACATCCAAGTGGATCCAGGTTACAAGAAAGAGAACACAACCTCTTTCATTTGTATAAGTAAGATTACCTAGTAGTGGGTTTCCTGGACTCCTGCAGGACCCGAAGCACATCCTCAGAAAAAAAGGTTTCTGTAAGGGATCAAAACCCTATCACCCACAATGTCAGTTGAAGTGCAGACAGGTGGGGATGCATGAGAGATCCCTCATCTTGTGTGAGTAGGTCCACCCTGTGAAGCAACTTGTGATGATTGCCCTTGGCAAGATGCAGAGAATTAAGGAACCAATGCTGACAGACCAAAAGGGAGTCACCAGCAAGATTTTGTAAGGATACTGTTTTATCTTTAACACAACTTTCAGAGTGAGAGGAAGGGGATGGAAGACAAAGAAACACCCCCTTCCATGAAAAAGAGGGCATCCAACATCCAGGCCAGAAGAGCATGGGATTCTGGCACAAAACAGAGAAAGTTGTCGGCTCAGAGGGGAGACAAATATATCTACTTGAGGAGTACATCACTGGTAGACAATGTCCAGAAATGTATTCCTGTGAAGTATCCATTCATGGGATATGCTATGGACCTGCTCAGATAATCTGTCACTATGTTCTGATGTGAGGGAATTTAAACTCCCTGAAGGGTCACCTGATACTGGATAGCTAGCTCCCAAACCTGGGGCTAACTTATATAGGAGATAAGACCTTGTTCCTCCTTGCTTAGTGACATGCATCACTGTGGTATTGTCTGTCAGAATCTTGAGAGGTACTGGAAGAAAAAGAGAATGAAAAGCCTGAACAGCCAAGCAGGAGAGGATTTGGTCTTTCTTTTGTCGAAGCGTCTAAAGGCCCTGTACCTTCAGATGGCTCAAAGAGGCCCCCACCCATCCCACGTTCACGGCATCTATGAAAAGTTCCTTAAGTTCCTGAAAGAGTACTGCAGGATGAAAATAAGCCCTGGGTTGAGGGACAACTGATGAATCCACCACTGAATTTCCAGGTTGAGGCACGGAAGTAGAGTAACTAGAAAATCCGAAGGATGAGAATGTTAAATCCAAACTGACTTTAAAAACCATTGAAGCTGTCATGTGGAATTTGGTTAAAGGGAGCACAGGAATGGTGAAAGCCATGTAAATCCAGAGCCCTCAGAAATTCCCTGTCTGGTGACTGAAGCCAGAGGAAGAAGGAACTGAAAACAAAGCAATTAGAGTTAAGACCTTGGGAGAAGGCAGGGATGCCAGCATTAGAACAGTCTGGATCCTGCAACCCAGAAAAACATGATCCTGAGAAGGAGTCAGGAATGACTTCTGGAAATTTATGGTAAACCGTAGGCTTTGCAGCATACAAATGGTAAAGTGTAGATGCTGAAGTAAGATCTT
Source organism: Protopterus annectens (assembly GCF_019279795.1). Classification (NCBI taxonomy): domain Eukaryota; kingdom Metazoa; phylum Chordata; order Ceratodontiformes; family Protopteridae; genus Protopterus; species Protopterus annectens. The sequence continues at coordinate 1,966,323,358 of NC_056726.1, forward strand.
GAAAGGAAGCCTGAATAAGCGGGTTGTCCAGGCAGGGAAAGACCTGTATCCCCCTTAGTCTACAGAAACAATCACAGTAGCAAGGCATTTGGTGAAGACCCTTGGCACAGTGGAGAGGTCAAAGGGCAAAGCAAAAAACTGAAAATGCCAGAAAGCAATAGAGGAATGTAAAAACTTCTTGAAAAGGGGGTGGATAGGAATGTGTAAATAATAAGCATCCGTGAGATCCAAGTAAACCAGAAACGCTGAGGAAGTAGCAGAGGAAACAAGGTTTTACGGCACAGCATCCAAAACGATGGGGCCTTTAAAAAGGTGTTTAGCTGAGAAAGATCCAGAAAGTACAGTTTTGTACCTACCATAAATGTAGATGTCCGATAGGTATGCATCTGCAGTCCTAACATATGGGTTGTACTGCCTCAGGCAGCCCTTCGGTCGGCCGGATTCCAAAGTCTGGGTCTGGCCTCGGCTGATGTCGCACTTCACCCGACGTCATAGCTGCTGTTTATTGGGTATAAAGGCATCAGCCAACGCCATTTTCCTCAGTGTTTCTTGCCCCAGATGCCAGGTGCCCTCTAGGAAGGCTAAATTTGGATAAATGCAAATAATTCCAAACAGTAGAGAGCAAACAATATAACAATATATATATACATATATACAAACAAATACACCATAACAGATTCCCCCAGCTAGCTAAAAGAGGGGTAAATACCCTAGGAATACCACAGAGGGGAAGGAGGGTGGGTAATCCTGACTGCAGATGCATACCTATCGGACATCTACATTTATGGTAGGTACAAAACTGTACTATGTCCTTCAAGGATGCATCTGCAGTCCTAACATATGGGTAGAATACCATAGCCAAACTGGGGGAGGAGGCACTAAGATCAAGATGGTGTAGTTAAGATCCCTTGCAACACAGCAGTTGGAAAACCTGCTCGGGATCTAGAGTATAAGGGAAGATTGTAATGCTTGGCAAATGTATGCACGGAGCTCCAAGTAGCAGCTTCTAAAATGTCTTTGGTAGCCACTCCTCGTAGGAAAGCTGTAGTGGTGGCTGTAGCTCTTGCGGAATGAGGTCTGATATTATCAGGAGTTGTCTTTCCATGAAAAGAGTAGCAAAATTGAATGCAATTTCCTATCCATTTTGAGATTGTCTGTTTTGAAATTGCTTTTCCTTGCATTCCTGTTGCATATGCTACCAGAAGCTGGTCAGTTTTTCTGCTGGTCTTAGTTCTGTCCAGATAGTAGCGTAATTGTCTGTGCACATCCAAGGTATGTAGCAGTCTTTCCCCCCTGTTCTGTGGGTTGGGGAAGAATGTAGGTAAATGAATCGCTTGGTTCAATGATACTCTGGAGACCACTTTTGGCATAAAGGTAGGGTTAGTTCTCAGAGAGACTCTGTCCTGATGGAAGATAAGGAAGGGTTGTACTGCCATTAATGCCTGTAACTCAGATAACCTTCTTGCTGAAGTAATTGCTAGCAGGAAAGCAGTTTTCCAAGACAAGAATTGCAATTCTGCTGTTGCTGCTGGTTCAAAAGGGGGAAGTGTTAACTTTTCCAGCACAAAGTTGAGATCCCATGTAGGTAAAGGTGGTTTCCTTGGAGGCTTTACATTTTTGATTCCTCTCAAGAACTGCCTGAGTAGAGGATGAGAGAAGACAGGAGGATCCATGTTGTATTCTGCTGAAACTGCTGATGCATGAATCTTAATGGAGGAGTAAGACAGGCCCGTGTGGAACAGCTCTGCTAAATATTCCAGGATGTGTGCTATGTTTGCCAATGAGCTGAAAAAACTGCTTGAAACCACCACGAAATAAATCCAACAGCATTTAATGATAAAAACAAAAACAGAAACAAGCGCTTTCACGCAATAAAATTGCGCTTCTTCAGGTTACAATTTCACAGAAATTTTTCCTGCCTTTTATACCAAATCATTAATTACAATTAATCAATTAATTCAGAAATCAACACATTGTTAAGATAAAATTCATCAAAATTCATTTTAACAACCTAAAATTCCACTTAGAAACTAGATACATCATTTATAGCATTTGTATTCTCAGTTATTTTTCATAAATTAAGATCTCATTAGCAAGCTATCATCAAAGAATACATATAGTATCAGTAATTGATGGTAATAAGCTTCACTAATCATTCTTGAGGAAGTGATGCCCATATTTAGAAAGAAGCTTACTCAGGGCATGACATTGCTTATAAATCACATTTCCAAGTTAGAAAAACAAAACCAATGTTATTTGTTGTTTATATTCGTAGATGTGAAATCATAAAGCCATGTGTTATTATGACATTAGAACAAAACATACACATAAAATGAAACGAAATAAAATGTAATGGTCATAGACAACATTGCCATCAAAAGTGCAAGTAGCCAAAGTTTATGCTGATGCATTCCACAAAGCATTTACAAAGGTCTTTACCCATATATGGAGACCAGCTAATACAAAGTAGTTGGTCGATTAAGATCACGCTTTCAAGCATAAGCAAAACAAAATAGACCAGCCATCGTCATCTTAGTTACATTGCCAGCACATATACAACAGTAACGCTACGTGCCACTAGCACCCAAAACATGCCAGAATGGTCATATTTGCTTAGGCAAGCTTTGGGCAAACTACATTGAATAAGATAATAAAATAAAATAAAATAAGTAATGAGAATGAAACAACAGACACCGAACAACTAAATCCACGGTGCATTGGTGCCTGTGGGCTCCATTTCATTTCAAGTGGACGCTATTTGCTAATTAAAACTGGAATCTATAATATTCCGGTAATCAAAATTAGAATTTAATATATATAAGAAGACGACCACTGGAATAAGATATATATTATTTGTAAGAACATGAAATAGCTAATCTGATGAATAACAATATATGTAAAAGAAACTGTGATACTAAAAAATATGATATTATGTATGAAAAAGACCCTTAATATCATTAATATCACAAAAAATATCTATACTGAGGAAATTGTTGTCCAAGCCAAAAGTCGACACCAAATGAAACCATTAGAGGCGCATTTTCAATCAAGTCCAAATTAATATTGCGACCGAAGTAATTATACATAGGGTCTACGTACATAAAAATGCATGAAATGCATAAAATTTCTTCTCCTTTATTAATTACATTAAACATTATGTCAATATCATCATCTAAATAAAAATAAATAAAAATAAAAACCGAAGTCATACAACAATTTAGACCCAGGTGGTTCCATATAGTATAAGGTGCCTAGGCAAATTATCAGGCCATATCCAAATAAGATAAAGTAAAATAACATTTCAATGTGGCGGAAATATTGACAATGTTTGCCAATGAGACATTTTCTCCCTTTGCTGCACTCCAAATGAGGTATCTTTTCCACTTGGCTGAATAAGTCTTCCTTGTGGAGGGTCTGCGTGCCTCCAGGATAATGTCCTTAACCCTCTGAGATAAGCCTGGGTTATTTTGTTTTATGCAATATTCCAAGCAGCTAGCTGCAGTGCTTTCAAGTTTGGATGTAGGATCTTGTAGTTGTCCTGTGTTAGAAGTAAGGGACATAGAGGTAGATGCCATGCGTGTGTCCGTGACATGCTTCTCAGTAGCGGGTACCAATGTTGCCTCGGCCAGTCTGGAGCTATCAGAATTACCCTTGGCTGATCCTCTCTGATCTTCAGTAGAACTTTGTACATCAAGGGAAGAGGTGGAAATGCATATGCTGTCAGGTTTTTCCAGCTGAAGGAAAGGGAGTCCACCCTCCAAGCAAGTGGGTGGCATGCTCTTGTGCAGAATTTCTTCAATTGGTGATTGTGTGGGGAGGCAAACAGGTCTATCTGTGGTAGTCCCCATTTCTTTGTTATGGCTTTGAAGATATCTGGATGCAGCATCCATTCGTGAGCATCCGTGGTAGTTCTGCTTAAGGTGTCTGCCAGAGAATTTTCTTTTCCTGGTACAAATCTGGCCTGAAGTTGAATGTTGAGGTTCAGGGCCACATTCCACAGGTCCATTGCCATCCGGCATAGAGGATATGAATGTGTACCTCCCTGTTTGTTGATGTACCACATGACTGTGGTATTGTCCGTCCTTATCAGCAGATGACCCTGTTGAAGGAGTGGTCTGAATGCCTGGATCGCATGTTTCACTGCCAGCATCTCCTTTAGATTTATGTGTAGATTCAGCTGGTCTTGGGTCCATAGGCCTTGTATACACTTGTCCACCATGTGTGCCCCCATCCTAGGTCTGAGGCGTCCGTGGTGATGGTCTGGCTTGGCTGTGGTTTGTGGAAAGGCAAGCCTCTGTTCAACTGACAGGCCTGAGCCCACCACAGGAATTCCTGCTTCAGGCATGGAATTATTGGAATCTGGGCTTCTAGACTGTGCTTGTGTTGAGACCATACATTCCTTAGATACCATTGTAGCTTTCTCATATGCAGCCTGGCATGCGGAACCAATATTATGCAGGATGCCATGTAACCCAGGGCTTGCAGGACTTTCCTTGCAGTAAGCTGAGTTTGTGTTGTTAATGTCATGAAGTAGACTGGCAGTTGCTTTTGTTTTTCTTCTGTGAGAAAAGCCATCTGAGTTGATGTGTCTAATTCTGCACCCAAGAATGTTATCCTTTGGGATGGTACTAGTCTTGACTTTTGCATGCTGACTGTGTATCCCAAGGCTTGCAACAGTTGTATGACATTTTCCAAATCTTTTGTTAACTTTGCCTTGTTGTCCGCTTGTATTAGGCAGTCGTCCAGGTATGGGTAAATCTGAATTCCCTGAAGTCTGCAATGAGCAATTACTGATGCCAGGCATTTCGTGAATACTCTGGGCGCAGTAGATAAGCCAAAAGGCAATGCTGAGAATTGATAATGCTCTGATCCTGCAAGAAATCTGAGGTGTCTTCTGCAATCTGGTTGTATAGGGATGTGCAGGTATGCCTTCTTGAGATCTAGAGTCACCAGCCAAGACTCCTTGCCCAGCATGGGAAGAAGTTGCTGGAGGGTCAGCATTTTGAATTTTGGAACAATTAGGTATGTGTTCAGTGCGGACAAATCTAGAATAGGTCTCCATTGATTTTCTTTTCTTGGTACAAGGAAAAGCCTGGAGTAAAATCCTTGGCCTTGTTCCATAGGTGGCACCTCTTCTATAGCTCTCATCCTTAGTAAGTTGTTGATTTGTCTTAGAGCGTCTGTTTTTTGGCTTGGTGGTAGGTTTGGCATTCCTCTCTTTTTTGGTAGAGTATGGAAGTGAAACCTGTAGCCCTTGTCTATTGTTTGTAAAGTCCATTTGTCTCCTGTAATGTAATGCCAGTTGTCGGAGAATAAGGCTAGTTTTCCGCCCAAGGGTGCTTCCAGTTGTTCCCTGGTAGGCGGAACTAGAGCCAAGTCATTGTGTCTGTCCTGTAGAAGTGGTTGTAGTTGATTCTGTGGCAGTACTTCTCTGGTTGGTAAGTTGCCACTGACGTCCCCTGTAGGCACCCATAGATTGACCTCTGCCTCTTGGGCGTCTATTTCTGCCTCTCTGCACTCTGGAGTTGTCTGGAAAGGACCAATTCTTCGAAGGCCAATTTCTGCTAAACCTCGGAGGTTGGACCTGTAAGAAATCCTTGACTGTTTGGACAGATTTTGCTTTTTCTTCCACCTTTTTTAGAACCTCCTGTGCAGGGGAGCCAAACAAACTTTGTTTCTCCATGGGAGCATCTAGGAGTTTTGACTTAACATGGTCTGGTAAGGATTGTTCTTTTAACCAGGCATGCCTTCGAATCACTGTTCCAGTCACTGCTGATCTGAAGGAAGGCTCCAGTGCATCATAGCCACATTTTAAGAAATAGTTACTGACCTGCTGAGAGTTATGTACCAAATCCTGAAGGGACTTGCGGTCTAAAGGTTCAGGAGAAGATAGTTTTTTATTTAGCTGATCTAACAAAAATTCCTGGTACTGAATCATGTGAAATTGACAGTTCAAGGCCCTGGCCGAAAGAGTAGCAGAAGTATAAACCTTTTTACCCCATCTCTCTAATGCTCTAGATTCCCTTTCAGAGGGGAGAGGGTTTTTGGCAGAAGCAGTTGCCACACCTTTAGGGCCCTGTGAAATGGTTTCAGGGTCTGCAACAGGAGCCTTATACAAATGGTAGTGTGTGTCCGGGACCCTGTAATATCTGTCTGGCTTGGCAGGGGCCGGAGGAAGAGAATCAGGAGCAGTACAGGCATCATTATATGCATCATCAACAACTGTTAGTACTGGCGGAATGGCTAAAGGCCTATGCTGTGGTAAGTGTAAAAAAGTCCTTAGCCTTTTCCTTGAATCTGAAAAATCCTGGCCCTGCCATTGGAAGTGTTCCCTCATAGCATGCAAGGTTTCCCCAAAGGAAAATTCTTCAGGAGGAGAAGCAGAAGGAATAGAGTCTTCTGCATCAGAATCCTCATAAAGAGAATATGGGCCTTCGTGAGGGTCTGAAAGGTCTGAGTCATCCGAGAAATAATCTGTAGAGACAGGTTCCGGGGGTTCAGCCCTAGGCCTCTTGTCTGGAGGGGGCTGAGAGGCCCTGTCTGGGTGAGGTTGGGATCCTCTGATCAAAGAAATGAGATCCTCAGCCAGGCTGAGTATTTGGGAACTAGAGGTAGGCCTATGTGAAGGTGTTTTGGCAGGCAAGGCCTTAGAAGATTTAGCTGCCTTAGCCCTGGCAAAAGCCTTGATAGACATGGAAGCAGGGGGTCTAGCAGCCCCACGTGCAGGGGTAGTTATGTCTAAAGGAATAGTGTCTGATAAATCCTGGGTGCCTGCTTCTGTAGCAGTAAATTCAGTAGCAGATTCAGCCATGCTCTGTGAGGCCTCGGCTATCGGAAGCATGCTTTCGGCCGAAGGAAGAACCGGGGGCTCGGTTTCAGCCGAAACCGAGACATTCGCGGTTGGCCTAACCGTGGTTTTTAGCCGAAACCGCGGGGCGCGAATGTCGGTCCTTTTCCTTGCGCTTCTTAGCTAATTGAGTAGTCGGAGTCTCCAACGGCATTTTGTATGCAAAAGCGGGACCAAATAACTCCTCTGCAAACTCCGACCGACGTCTAAGTGTCCGTCGGTTGAAGGAAGCACAGGCTAGACAAGCTGATATGTCGTGGTCTGGGCCTAAGCAAGGAAGGCAGTAAGAGTGGAAATCCTTATGAGGTATTTGTTTCCCACAAGTTAAACAATTATTTACTTTGTCTGACATCGGCTGAGGCAAGAAAGAGTCCCCAATGGGGTACTTAGCTTTTTAGAAGTCTTTGGTAGTAGAAATCTCTGGATCTGACCGACCGGCACTTGCAAACAGCTTCTGCTTCGGGCACCGCGCGGCAAGAAAGACTGAGGAAAATGGCGTCGGCTGATGCCTTTATACCCAATGAACAGCAGCTATGACGTCGGGTGAAGTGCGACATCAGCCGAGGCCAGACCCAGACTTTGGAATCCGGCCGACCGAAGGGCTGCCTGAGGCAGGACAACCCATATGTTAGGACTGCAGATGCATCCTTGAAGGACATCTTACCAGGTTTTCAGGGAGCAGAGAGTTAAGAATCAGGAGCCTGACAAGCAGTAGACAAAGCATCCAGCAAGGCAGCAAGAACCGTAGGAACAGAAAACAGCCTAAGAGACTCCATTTGTAAAAGCTCACAGTACCTCTTCTGAACATCAGACACTTGAGCACAATCCCATTTGGAAAATTCTATCATTTTGGAAACAGTATCACGAAATGAAATCCCCTCAAAAGGAGAGAGTCAGAACTGATAATCTTCTTCCTCAGCTCCATTCAAGTGGTAAAGGAATCTGGGAGGAATACGTTAGAGACTCTTCATCAGAATCAGCATCCTCCTCCTCAGAAGACTCCTGTTCCTTAGGTCTCTTAACAGGGGTAGAAGACCAGGTTGGAGCAGGAAAGGAAACACCCTATGGAGGCTTGAGAGCCATAACAGCATTAAACATGCCCTGAGTGAAGTTCTGCCATTCACTCTGAGGATAAACTATGTTTAGTTTTCTTCTTCTTTTTGAATGGGACATCTGCATTGAACATTTTGGGGGGCTCTGACCCTTGAGGGCACTCAATCATAGTTGGGACCTCCTCCCTAACTAAAATCTGAGGAACACCCCTAAGCCTTTCAGTAATAACCAGCTGCGGTTCCCCCTGTACATCCAAGGTGGGCATCTGCAAAACTTCCATGGATGTGCGTGACTTTGGGTCCATACCAGCCTCCAAAGCAGTCACAGCAGAGGAATCTGACAAAGAAATCAGACACTCCTCTGGGCTTTCACCAGCCTCAAGAGTGATATCCAGTGAAGGCAGTACAGCTGAATAATTAATCTTAACTTTCTTGGCCTTTTTCTTAGTAGACGGCTAGCCCTCTGGCCAGGAAGATCCTTCCACCATTTAACTTGCTGGTTCTCAAGATAAATCATGAGAAAGAAATCTGACTCAACATCTTAGGAACAAAGGACTGACAAATCTCGTAAGACATATGCTTGTGTGAAGCACCTAAATAGAACAAACACTGCTTGTGATGATCCTTACATCTGTCTCCTGCACTGGCATTTCCCCTTTCTGGATGACATGATTACAAGGCAAACATAAGATAAATAAAATCAAAAACCCCAATGGGCCAGTTATCTGAAAGAGGTAAAACCAGCAGACGAATGGGCATTCAGACTGAAGACCAAAGATGGTGTTCAAACTGGTGGCATAAAAGTTCTGAAGATGATATATCCAGATGTCACCTTTATGCTTTATGCTGCGTGTGGGGAGCAACATACATGTGATGTATGGCATATCCTTTATAACCAAAAGACTTTGGTATACTGGCCGGACTTCGGGCTGCCCTTGGCAGGGAATCCCTATTGCAAAGAATGCTGCAAAAGTAATATGGAAACATTATTGGATTTGCTGAAAATGCAATTTCCCAGTTTTGGTTATTGTGCAGTGTACGTGGAAAAGCTGATGCGCATCATATTTGCTTGACCCACCTTGAAGTGTGATGTAAATAGTGATACCTCCACCCATTGTCCCTTTCTGTGCAGTAGTTGGTCTAAATGTGTGGAAGGCATTATAGCCCTGTTCTGCTGGTGTGCTCTCTGTGGCTTTGAAATATGTCTTAGCAACTACACAGACTTCTATATTTTTCAGAGTGAGGAGAACACCTTGGAGAAGTTAGGATGCTGCTCACTGCTTGGCCCACACCTCTCTAGGACAAACAGAGAGCTCCTTCATGTCCCTCTTCATATAGTTCAGGGGAGACTTCTCAGGTCATTTATGCCCATATAAACTATAACTAAATCACACTGGTGCTTGTGGTTCAGTGACTTGAATGCGTGCATGATCTGATAGATCCTGGCCCTGATAGGCAACTGTCCATAACCCTCTTCTTGTTCATCGTGGTGAGATGGACATCACTGTCTCACACTGGAGTCTCCTATGACCAAAGTATTGGATTGTGAAGTTGTCTGCCTTATGCGTTTAGACAATGTGAGATGTGGCTAAATGTGTCATGGTGGGTGTTGCTTCAGTAAGACGTTTTGGAGTTTTTCTGTGTGTCAGAGGCCTTTGTGATTTAGATAGCGAACTTTTAAGAGCCTTCACAATTTTATCCATTTTCAGCCAAGGCCCAGGGAGAAAAGATCCACAAATGAAAGAACAGAAAATATACATTCACAGGTTAAAATTGATATTATATTACACTATACTGTAAATACATATATTAATACAAAAATTAATGCACATATGACATGTATAATAATTAGTGGCGGCTGGTGACTTCAAATCAAAGGGAGGCTGCAGGAGACAGCAGAATGGGTGGGGCCAATGGGAAGGGGTGGAGTTATACTAAAAAAACCCACAAAAACTAGGACTTTGATTAAATACACTGTCCTGGGTGCCACTGTCAAACTGTCATTATGAGAGTCTAATCAAGACAAAATGAACTGTAGAAGAAAAAAATATTTCAATCCATTAGCTACATGACAGCTTACTTAATATCTAGATGGAAAGAAAAGGTTATGAGGCATGAAAAAAGACATTACTTTTTAAATATATTACTGGAATGTTAGTCAAAATCAAGTATAAAAACAAGCAGCGCTCAACTCAAACCACTTCTCCTTGCACTGCAGTTCTAATTATAATTTATATTCAGCTTTATAAAAGTACCAAGTAACATGCTGAAAGTAGCAATACCCCCACTTGTAAAAATGTTTCTTATCCAAAAAAGACCTGCTGCCTGACAACAACAATCTACTTGTTTTATGGGGAAAACATGATCAAGGTAAAAAAATGAACAGCAAACAAGCTCAAGATAAATTGCTTGAAGGATTACTGCACAGGTTATGGACCAAACATGATAGATTGGCATTCTGTTTAGTTTACGGGTAAAGCCTGCAAAGATGACTGCAAGTCTCCAACAAATGTTATGAGCTTCTGAAAATACTAATCCTGTCCTTTATTACAAATACTGTCTTATGCATTTCAATACCTAAGGTTTATACGTTATCTAGTTATGTAAATATTCTCTGTATGACAACAACAAAAAGGCTTTCAATGTTGGTAATTCTTTAACAGTATGCTTATTAAAGCTTACTTGCATCTTACAGTCTTAGACAAGCTTACCTGATGGTCATTAAGGCATTGCTACTTAAACACAGAGCAACAGGCACTGCAACGACATGCATTTTCTGAATAAGAAGCATAAATCAACAGTATAAAAACATGACAGAAAACCAGAACATTCTGCAAAATCAAGGACAGATGAAAAACCACTGTAGTACTTGTGTCTACCTTGGGTGGGGGGATACTCTGCACACTTACAATGCATAACTGCTCCTTGCCTTGCTTGGACACATCCAGAGTCACTACGTGGGGGAGTGGGGTGCAACAAGTATGTCACAATTTAAAATGTCTCTGGCTGACAGTGATGGCCCTTGGACACATCCAGAGTCACTACGTGGGGGAGTGGGGTGCAACAAGTATGTCACAATTTAAAATGTCTCTGGCTGACAGTGATGGCCCTGACACATTTGTCATACCTCTCAGCCTTAGAGCAAGAAATCTGGACAAAGCCATAAACAGAAGTGGGACAAAGGCCCAAAAATAAGGACAAATTTTAAATAGGTCTTGCATTAGTATAAATTTTCTGAAGGGTATGAAATCAAACTCAAATGTCATGGTTTTCTAACTTCATTCTTTAATAATTTGCCACTAATTTGCCAGAAAACTACAATTTTATGAAAAACGGACCAAAAATGTGATGGAAAAATATAAAACAGCCACACAATACAGCTGGGAACCTGTCAAAGAAGGGACACTTTTAATATTAGTACTGTTAACTTGAGCAGCTGACAAAATAAGAAAATCTACATGCATTTCAGAAATGAAAAGGAATCTATAACTCTGATCATTACAATTATTTATTAATTGTAAACCCTCCACATTTTCTTCCAAATGGGCCATTTTGCGGAGGGATTATTAGGGAGAGAGCAACATTTTGAGACAAAATCAGGGACAGTTGAGAGGTTTGGATATACCTAATTCTATAAAGTGATTTACTTCCGCGTACCTCTCATCCTCTTTATGCAGAAAATCTGGACAAAGCCAAATATATTGGAGGAACATACAAACAGTACTAAAAACTGCTCTTGTATAAACTTAAGTCAGTTGACAGAACAACAGGTCTTGCTTTAGCATGCATTTTGCTGAAGGGTACGAAGTCTGAAACTCAATGTCTGTCATTATTTAGTGACTTCATTCCTAAATGATTTGCCAGAAAACCACACATTTTGTGAGGAACAAACCAAAAATAAGAAGCAAAAATCTATTCATTCTGCAAAAATCTGGACATTTAAGAGGTATAGTTCAGCTGGGGCTGCCTGAGTTTGCCGCCTTTCCCCCCCTCACAAAATCATGGTCAAATGGGGCCTCCCCCCTGCAGCTATTCGAATGTCCCATTACTTGACTATTTTGTCCCGTTTACCATAAACACTGTAATGTGCATGCTGCTTTACTTCTACGATGATCTGGATTTCATTTAAAAGTTTTATTTTACGTTTTACAGCACAAACACTAACAGACATCTGCTAAACAAAGCAATGCAGTCTCACAATAAAAATAGACTTATCATTAAAACTTTTCTGCCCTTGAAAATCGCATTCAATGAAAATGCATTAAAACCCGCATTCAAAGAAAATACATCTGGCCAGTGGCAGATAAAGATTAACTTTGGGCCTTTTTCAAATCATAGGCCCCTTGCACAGGAAACATACGTGTGTTCTTTGATACACCTTTCTGATTGTATTAAATTATATTCCTCGTATAATAGCAACCGCGGTGGTGCAGCAGTAGCATTGTTGCCGCACAGCAAGAGGTTCTCCTGTTTGATTCTCAGCTGGAGTGCGGGGAGCTGGCACCTCGGTGTTCGTTAAAATCTACTGCCAATCATTAGCGGACCGGAATTCCGCTGTGGCGACCCCTAACCGGGAATAGCCGAAAGACGAACAACAATATTCCTCGTATAATACAGTACAGCTGTTAGAGGGCATTTTAAATTTGTTTTGTACATTTTTCCAGTAAATAATTAAACAAAATGCATGCACTAATAATGACAGAACTGCCCAGTTCAGAACATTTCCATCATAAAAGTCTGCTCAAACTTCTACAATCCACCAGTATTAGTAAATATGCACAATCACTGCAGAAGTAAAAGTCATCTAAATAATTCCACATTAAAGAGATCTGTAAATAATGAAGAGGTTGCTGCTAGCAAACAACTTTAATATTTCATTGTTTTATCTAGAAATAAAGAGCCTGTTGCCGTTGAATAAATTGCCTATGTTACAATACAAAAATGATAAGCTAGTAATATTGCAATAGGGAATGGACGGCAAACTGATAACAGGTTCATCGTTACT